>NC_137928.1:24012208-24042208 GCF_963457725.1 Sprattus sprattus | reverse complement strand
ATACACACGTGCGCACACACACACTTTAATGGCCTTTCCACACACACTCTACACACATGCATTTGCAAAGAGTTGAATGCTTTGGACAGCAACATAAACTTTGTTGGGAGTAATTACTGAAATGTTTTGCCTTAATGCCACTGTAATTCTCTCCCTCCTTCTCCCTCTCTCATTCCACACACTTGAAATATCTCTCACTCTTTCAGCATGTAAACATTTTGTTGTGATTTTGTTGTGTCCATCACTGTGAACACTCTCCTGTTTCACCCAGTCCCTTTATATGGTGTGTGATATACTCATTATCTACACTTTTTTGCAAGAAGTCAAATAAGATAAGCAACAGGATCTGAATTATTTGCATGTAGCGAATATTATTCAAAATGAATTTGCTCCTTGTTAAGATGTATTCAAATAAATGATAATACACATTTAATCACTTTAAATGGAATCTTGGTAATGACCATCAGCAATTAAACTCGCTCACATAAAACACAAACCCATCCCTTTTTTTCCCTCGTACATTGCTATGAGAGCGTACAGGCCAAGAAAAACTAAACAGAACAGATACCATCCAAACATCCAAAGTAAGACAGTGGAAAAATGAAGAGGCTATGCAAAACACAAGATCATATTATATATGAATCCATTGAAATAATTTACAATTGCAAATGTCTTAATGGTTAAACTGGTGTATAATCTTTTCCATCAAAGAATTGAACCACGGGCCATTTTTAGGCACACATGCTGCAGTATGCAGGACTGCTAAGTGCTTAAAGGTGCAGTATGCAGAACTGCTAAGTGCTTAAAGGGTACCCAAAAGCTCTTCTTACCTCTGTCTGGAATAACCACTCCATAGTGTGTGTTGCTATTTTTATCCTCTGGAGTTTTCTCAGGTACAGAGACAGCCGGAGATTTGGAAGGAATCTTGTTGGCGGGTGAGATTCTTTCTGTGGGTCAGTATAATGATAAAGAAAGTTTTTAACAATATACCTTTTAAAAACAAATGCCAGTACTGACATGACTAATGTAGATATTGACAGAGCATCACATTATGTTACAGGTAAAATCAAGAGGAGAGTATAGGTGACTTCTGTACAGCTTTTCTAATCGCTTAAGTCAATTATCATACTGAGATTATATCTGACACTTTATCTGATGTAACAAGATCACTCTTTGCAAAAATATCTATTTTCAATAACAACTTTACTTTACTGGTCAGCAACACGTCTGAGCTGATTGGTCATGGTCTGAAAAGATATAGTGTGTGGGAGGGGGTTGGTGTACTGACCCTTCCCCGTCCGGAAGGTGAGCATGGCGGGCTGCCCATCCCCCACGGTGCTGCGCGCCACCATCAGCACCTCGTACAGGCTGGTGGCCTCCAGGTCGTTCAGACGCAGCGTGTTCTCACTGCCAGGCACCCGCACTGTGTGCCAGCTGCCTACTACATTTCCCATCTCGTTCACCTGCAATACACACACACACACACACACACATACACACCTTTACTACAGGGTCATGGTGGCTGGGCCACCCCTTCTGCAAACAACCCTAGAAGATAAGCATTCTTACCACACTCTCACAGGCAGAGAGCCATTCCACATATCACAACCAAACAAACAGACGGACTGGCCTTTTGCCTGTGTCAACCTTCTTTCCAGATCCTGGCCTTGACCGAGTGAAACCTACTCTGGGCCTCCGAGACAACTGTCACATTTTCCAGGGCCAGTAAACTTCAACAGCCAACACATTCTTACCTAGCCAACTATCCCAGTTTTTACGGCCCGAGTGAGCACGTTATCAGATGAAATACAACCTTTAAAAAGGAAATGGCTCCTTACCCAATCAGGCCTGCTCTTTACATTTTTAGTCGTTACCCTGGGCTGGAAAAGCCTTTGGCTAAAATGAGCCTAGCAGTGGTTATGTGAAATCGGCATGGGTCATTCCAGGTCAGCTAACTTGGGGGCTCAGCGGGTCAAGTGAGGGTTTTTCCATGGAAAAAGTCAAGCAAAATCGTGCAGCCACGACAATTTTCTAAATTGCACTCTGAGATTTCCAATCGGTATAATTTGTTTAAAAAAGTTTGCCCTTTTCAGGTTCTTCATCTCTTCTGGCCAGGCTAAAGCATGTTTGCAGAGAACAGCAGGCATTTCCAGTTTTGGTGTCCTATAGGCCAACATTGTTGTGTTAAGCCTAAAAGAATAAGCCTGCTGTCCCCACTTGCTTTGTGAGGAAGGAATTATTAGATAAAGACTTTAAGATAAACACAACTGTCATTCCCACTGTTGTCTTAAGACAATTGTTTTATTTAATCGACTAACAATCTGATAGACAGGATGCCATATGCAACAATGTTTTAGTGATTCTATAAACGTGCTGACTTGATAGCAAGTCATTTTGTTTTAGTTAATGGTTAACAGTCACATGAAGGCGAGATAAAGACACCTGTCTTTCCCACTACCCAGCCAAGCCCTAGGTGAGCTGATGTGGAATGACCCAAATTGGAGATATCATAGCATAGTTTGTCTGTAGATAAATCGACAACTAGATACTTCATTAATCCTGAAGGAAAGAGGGAGGGGGTTAGAGAGAGAGATCGAGAGCAAGGTAATGTGTGTTTGTGTATATGTACAATGTTTTTTTCGTTTTTTTCCAACTGCATACCTTACGGTATTTGACAAAGTAGGCATTGATAGGGATTTCTGCGTCTCTGACAGCCTTCCACTCCAGGTCGTAGATGTCAGGCTTGTGAGTCTGCGGAGGGCTGATGATGACCGGTGCTTCAGGAGTGGGCCGGTCGCTTGTTCTCTCCGTGGGCAGGCCTATGGGGTCACCGAGTCCCTCCTTGTCAAGCGATAAGAACAGTTCATCTCCCTCGTCACTCTGAAAAGGGTGGATGGAGGGTAGGGTCTCCCCTGGCATCCCCAACGTGCTTGGCAGAGGATCTGTCACACACACACACACACACACACACACACACACACACACAGAGAGCCCAACTGTGAGGATAAGCTTTAAGTGAATAGATCAGCAGAGGCTATATCCCTGCTTGATTAGAATGATTTCTTAATGCTATGCAATCTTATTCTAACTTATGCAGGTATGCAGTCCTGTCTGGTGATTGGTCATGGCAATGCTTTGACATCTGCAACACAGTAAAGAAAGCATCTGAACATCTGTCTTTCAGCGGTCCTGTAGGGACAGTGTCGCTCTGACAGGCCTTAGCAGAGGCACTGGCTGCTGTGAGAAGCCTAGGCAGAGCTGGAACAAGCAGTGACTGGGCTGGAAGGTCTGGCCCTGTGAGCAAACTTTTTTCAATCTACATAAAATAACAAGCCAGGCCTACGCAGCCCTGCATAATAATGCTTTGTTTGTTTGTTTGTTTGTTCGTTTGTTTGTTTTTCCATTAGAACTGCACTGCAGCCAGAAGTCCACCTGGGAAATTAGGCAAGTTGGGAACATTATAATGCCTGACACGAATTTGGCAGCCGTGGGGGTGGAATTTTCTCTGCAATGTCTTGGAGGATAGGGTTTGTGTCTGTGTGTGTGTGTGTGTGTGTGTGTGTGTGTGTGTGTGTGTGTGTGTGTGTGTGTGTGTGCGCAGTGTACAAGAGAGGGCCAGCCTGGCTCACTGGTACACAGGCTAGGAGCAACAGCAGGAGTGGCTGCATAATTTAGGAGCGGGAGTGTAAACATATGGAAATAGTGCTCTGAGGAGCAAGGTTTGCCATGGGGACGTGGACTAGGGTCTTGTGCCCTGATTGGCTTGCAGGTTTTTTCGTGTGTGGTGATGGTTTACTTTACAAAACAAACAAGCCGTAAGCTGGTAACACGAGAGCTGGTGCTGGGAACACCGCCAGCTGCCTTGCATTCCACGCATCGACCATTCAAATACCGGGGAGAATCACACCACAAGCTCACACACATACAAACACACAAACACATGCTTACACTTTCTCTATGCCTAACGGCAGTTACGGTTTCTCTCTTTTTCTCTTTCTCTCTCTCTCTCTCTCTCTTTAAAGCCACTTCTCACGCTGCACTGTGTGTTATCTCTATTTGCCGTCTATCTTGCACTTTCCCCATCCGTTCTTTTTTTCCCCTTTTTTCACGTAGTTGTGAATAATGTGTGCATTATCCTCTGGCCGGGGGCACAGTGGGAGTCGATAGATCTTTCTTCAGTACTCATAAAGACTCCAAACACAGTCTGAGGCTTGTTCCACCTGGACAGAAATGAAGGCTGGGCATGTGGAGCTCTGCAGAGGTCAGTCCATTAGCTCAGAGAGACACTAAATCACCCGAGTGACTCACCTACAGTCAGCGTGGCCTCTGCCTGTACTGAGCCCTGCTGGTTGGAAGCTTCACAGAAGTACTTCCCAGCGTGGGCTGTGGAGACTGCCTGGATGTAGAGTGTGCTGCTCCCCGGTCTGGACCAGACGAGATGGGGAGGGCCGTCGCCAGGGGCTCTGGCCGGGGCCTGCTGTGGCCGGAGCAGAAGGGCAGGGTCCATGGCAATGGGTCCAGCGGCGTTATGCCAGCGGATGACGGGTAGGGGCTGACCACTGGCGTTACAGTAAAGAGTCACGGCACCACCCTCCACAGCTGTGGCGCTCACGGGCGCAGTCAGGATGACAGGCGGAGAATTGGGACCTGGAGCGACATTGAAGTATACATACATGTTAAATTATATAATAAATTAGATTATGTCTGAGAGACTTGGACTATAGAGAGGGAGAGACGTTTTGCCCACAGAGGAAGCTGTCTAGCCCACACCTATCTGATTCTCTTGACATCTCCAGACCTAGAAGTGCAGTTCTCTACCTCCCCTATCAAACACATATATGAAGCTTCAGAATAAACACCCATGCTCTTTACTGGCCTGCATTGTATCACAAAAAAAAGATTTCTCTCTCGCTCTGCCAGGAAAAAAAGACACAACCCATACAATGTTTTTTTTATACTTAACGGGAGGCCAGTGTATCTATTCCTTCATTAATCACGCAGGGGGTGATAGGATGGGGGACTGACAAGCAGCTGCAGGAGCGTACCATGCTGAGAGTGCAGGGTGCAAGGAGGTTAGTGTGTGTTCATAAATAAGAGGCGGGTTGTGTATGATGTTGACAGCTGGGTGGTCTGTTCCTCGTCATAACCTTCTACAGCAACTCCTTACATTCCACTGTCTGGGGGCTTATCCCTGACAGAGCGCACAAAGCTCACTCTCATGGTGCAGCCTGTGCAAGCCTAGCTTCTGAGCGGCTATCCTCTCATTTACTCCGTTTCCCCCTCCATTTCACATCTCTCCTCAGCAGTTCTCCTCCCTCCTGTACAATGCAACCCACCTTTCTGTTCTGCTTTTTCTGCACTCTTCTATTTTCATCGCCCCTTCCACAAACAAAAATGTCCAGTCTTTATAGAAGAACTGATTTGATCTCTATTTTGTCACATGCTGCCATACCAAAACGTTTGCTTTTTTTACTTGATTAAATGAGACCAACCTGATTGGACAGTGAGTCTGCCGCTAGACTGCACAGAGCCAATCCCATTGTCCAGCAGGCACTGGTACATGCCCTGATCCTGTTGTAGCAATGAGGAGATGATGAGAGAAGAGCCAGACATCTGGAGGCGTGGTGAGCGGTTGATTGGGTTAGAGTTGAAAAGCCAGGTGACGTTGGGGGTAGGATTTCCCTTCACTTGACAGGTAAATTGCACAGAAGAGTTGAGAGGTGACACCTTGTCAGTCAATCCAGCTACTAGTGATGAAGGCTCTGAAAGGCACAAGCAAAGACATTTTTAGCTATATCACCTCCTTCTTTACTGCTAGAATATTCTATTTTATTACATAGACATTTGAGCTGTAGCATCTCTGCTGGTCTATGTATCTGATTGTGCTTCAGTATACATTCAGTTTAGTGGGAGATTGCAGTCCTTACTAGCACTGCTACTGTATCCACAGCTTAATCTAGAAAATGACATGAATAATTTGACAATTATGTGCATTAAACTCACCAAGCACATTCACAGTATAGTTGGCACTGGCCATCGTGCCTCTGTGAGTCTGCACTGAGCAGCGGTAAGCCCCACTGTCAGCAGACGTCACGTCAGTCAGCACCAAGTTTCTATGTAAGACTCTTCTCCTTGAACCCAGTGACACCTCCTTCCCATCCTGGATCCACTTGACAGCAGATGATGGATTCCCAGACAGGACACATTCCAAGGTGAGGGACTTGGACTGTTCCACGGACAGGTTTTGGGGGGTGGTGGGATAGATGATCTTTACAGGAGCAGCTTCATCTGGGTGGGGATGGTGGAGACAGGTTAGTGTTCCATGTAAGCAGTGTCATTGCTTATTCCATAAACAGTGACGTCTTCATAATCCAGTACAAAATCTGAGCTAATGCAATTATTTCATTCTGATCTGAGCTAATTCCATCTAAATATTTGGTACTGGTCAATCAACATAATAAAGTTGTCCTTACCTTTCACTACCACTTTAGTACCATGAGCCTCGGCCCTGGTTTCCCTGGTGATGGGGTTGTATGCACCACACTTATACATGCCCTGATGCTCAGGGGTAACACTGGCAATCTGAAGATTTCCAGATGGTAGGAGTAAATACTCATCTGAAAACATATAAACTACAGTGAGAGAAGGAGACACACAGTGTGAATGTGAGGGTGTATTAGAGAGAAAAATAGAGATCGAGAGTTTGTGTGTCAGTGTTGTATGTGTGTGTGTGTGTGTGTGTGTGTGTGTGTGTGTGTGTGTGTGTGTGTGTGTGTGTGTGTGTGTGTGTGTGTGTGTGAAAGAGAGAGAGACAATGTGTGTGTGTGTCTGTGTGTACGTATGTGTATTGTCTCTTTACCAGTGGATTCCTCCAGCCACCTCCCTTTGACACGGTAGCGTGGCAGGGCTGGGGGATTGCTTGATGGCAGCTGGCACTCAATCAGGGCTGTGCTGCCTGTTGTCACCGTCAAAGACCGCCGCTGACTTTCGCCAAACTCCTCGATGTCTGTCCCAAACACAAACCGCACGTACACATGAGCATGTGCGTGTAGAGATTGTGTGTAGGTTATTTAGAGTGTGAGACAAGTGTGTGTGTGGAGTGTACGGTCTGTTAGTACTAGTATGCATGGAATATGTATAGAGTTTGAGTAGAACATGTTTGTAGTGCATGAGTGTTGTGTGAGGAGAGGGTATGCTTTAAGGCGTATATTGTGCCCCATATGGGGCTACTAGAGGAGTGTGCAGTGACCGTCACCCTCTGCTCAGCCTTGTAACAACTCAGCACAGGAAGGCCCCAGCATCATTAAGGATACTGCTGAAGTGGTGTTTGGAAAAGTGCCAGAGGGGGATAAAACAACGACTGCTTCCTCCGTACACACCCCCTTCCCTTCTCCGGCACTTTAGTGGGCTAAGCCATCCTTACAAGGTGTCACAGACAGGAAATGCGCCTTTGTGCCCTGAAAGAGACTCGTCTGTCCCTGCTTCTCCAAATCACTTTGAAATAGATATTTAGATATTAGAGTTTGTATTTCATGGTATTTTAGACCATCTATTTTTATTTTGTATCCATATACTTTAGTCTTAAATATTTGTCTATAGTTCCAACTCTGGGGCCTCTATGATGTGCTACTGATTTTCATCCTGCTTTTTTTTGTGACAAATCAGCCACTCCTATGGTTCACATACTAGCCTTTCAGGGAATAAGCCTTTGAATAAGTCTTTGCATTTTTGACGGATGTGTGTGTGTCTTTAAATACAAGGGTAGTTGTATGTGCTGTAAGTGTGTGAATACCTGCTATTTCCACGTGCGCATAGCGGCTGATGATGACCCCTGCTTCTGACTGGGCCAGACACTGGTAGGAGCCCTGATGCTCAGGCTGCAGAGAGGAAAGGCTGAGGGAGCCGGGCTGAAGCTCCACACCTTTTAAGGCGCCCAGCTCTAGCGGCTGCCCCCTGAAGAGCCACCACAGACGGGCAGAGGCAGGCCTCACAGAGCAGAGGAGCTGCACTTCACCGCCCTGCTTCTGCACCACCGACACAGGCTCAGAGAGAAATGACAGGGACGAAGAGTCTGATGGAGACAGCAGAGTAAGAAGACAGAGGAGGAGTTAGACGACGAACATGAGCTTTGGACTGTGGACGGGATATGGACAAGATGGTAGGAGTGGAGGTGAGCTTACAAGCGCAGCTGATGAACAGGGCCTGGCTGAGACAGAGCACTGCGGGCAGCACCCTCAGGCACCCGCCGGCCATGATGCCCCTTCACCTCCGCCAGCTGCACAGGAGTACACCCCGTCTGTAGACACACCAAGCCTGCAACAGACATTAGTGCAACATGTCAGACTTAGACGCACACACACACAACAATACACACACACACACACACATAACAATACACATCAATACAAAAGAGTCAACGGAAACTTAAATGGTATCAAAGGGCATAATATTATCAACTGGACTGAAAAGGCAAAAGTCATGTATGCAAATACATGAGAAATCCTGTCTGGCTGTCTCCACCATTGCTGGCTGATACTCCCACTCCCTCCACCCAGGGAAACACCATGGCTTGGGGGCGCTAATCCCAGAGAACACTCACAATAATCTTCATGACACATTGCCTTATACCTCCACTGATCCCACCAAGGCAGCCCCCGTCTCCCCCTAAATCTCTTACCCTGACCCTGTCCAGTATCCCACTGAGTCTCCATGGAGCCAGGAATTCTGTGCCCCGCCCCCCCTCAGTGCCCCCACCTAGCCGCTGGCCGGGTTGAGGAGACACTCTTCTTTCACAGTGGGTCGTCTAGCCTAGCCTAAAGACCAGCAGCAGACAGCACACACACAGACACCCAGACAAATGTAGTGTATCAAAATGAACAGAGAGAGAGAGAGAGTGGAAAGAGCATAATTAGGAGCATTCCTGTTCCTCTTTTGAACCCATCTTTTTTTAAGCCACCTCCATTCCTACCAGTCCTCCTCCTCTATCCCTCCTCCTCCTCCTCCTTTCTTTGAGGTAATCCGGAGGAGCTTTGATCAGGGGTCCTCTGGTGTGTGAGCTCGGCTGGAGCGGGAGGCCGGGGGCACAAAGGTTGTCCAGCTGCGATATTCACACAACAGTGGCCATGGAGCTCATGCTACAGCCATGTCAGCCTCACAGCACAGCCAGCCAAGCTGCTCTGCCACAGGGCCAACCCAGCCAGCAACAAGGCCTCAGCTCAGTCTCAACCTCATGATCAGTACAGTATAGCTGCAGCCAGGTCCCGCACCCTCAAGATCTGGCCTAATGAAGACCATTTAAAGACCCTACAGACCAGACCCTTTAAGATGCAGCCAAAAAGCATGTTTTACAATAGCATGTCTTTACGTTGGTGACTCTGGCCTGACTTCAACTTTTTGCAAAATCACACGTGAGCAGTTTTTCTGAATGGCATTAAGCTGGTGAACACTTCAGACGAAGTCCTTAAACAGGAAAGGCCAACAGCTTGCGGCCTGTTTATGTCAAATGTCTACTAAACACCCCTGCTGTAATTCAGTGAGTGTGTCTTCTATCTCAGAGGTACAATGGATGCACTGTTCGTTTTTAATAGCCAGTTACACAGCTACGCTCTGGCGTGACTGTTCATTAACTCTGTTCCCTGTAGTCTTCAGGACGTCTTCCGCTGATATTAAATCTCAACTGCTGCTGACAGGGTCACTTCCATAGTGGAGTCATTCTTCAGTTCACACTTTCAACTGCACTATAATTTTGACCATGTTTGATTTATTGCACAACTAAAAAAACAAATGTGTTTATTAGGAGTCAATAGGCCTGTATTAGAAATTATTCAAACTATTTGGCAAAATAAAGTTTAAACAGAGTAAGCCTACTTTTACCTACTCAAATTGAAAGTGAATGTGGCTTGTGCTTGAATGTCACATAAAATCTAAATGCCAAAAGATCAATATTTACAATGGCGCTTGTTGTAGGCTACGCATGGTGAAAAAAGAATGCGCTAGGTGCACTTCGGTCATATTGCGAGAGGAGAAACCAGCCAAGAGTTACAGTTGTCCGCATTATGCATGTAAAGTAATGCGGTCAACTATAACAGAATTCTAATTCACAGTCAAATAGATACTTTAGTTATATTGTTGGGTAACAGATTTTCTTTGTAGTTTGCCATTAAATAGTGACTGAGATTAGCATATTATGTTATATGCAGTTTTGTGTGGGAAATCAACATGTATGTTTGCATAACAAGCTAATTTGTTGAAGAATATAACATTAGTCATTAAGCCGGGCAAAACGTAAAGCAAATAGTCCCAAGATAACTCGACAATCTAAATGGCAAACTTGTGCTGAGTGTGCTTTGAATGCAGGGATAAAAGTTGGCTGAATTGCAACTTAACTGCTATGGGAAAATGTGGGTCCCGATAACCAGACCAGTTATGAACCACTGGGTTAAAGCTAAGAGGGTTATGACACAGCAATGGAGCTTATGTGACTTAATCTGCAAGTTTAAAACCATATTCAACTCTAAAACGCAGCTAGGCTTACACCAGAGCAATTACCCCATTAGATTTTAGTTCTGTGTACAGAATGGCCAAGCTAAACAAGCCTGTAAACATCCTGAGGGCCAGCTGAGCACACAGAGCTTACCGTCAAGGCAATTCACAAATCTATGCTATCTACTATTCCAATAAAACAGGAAGTCCTTATTAGTGCTAAAATGCATGTGATCACCTACAATGCATTTATCACCTGGGTGATGGGTAATCATTAATAGGAAGAGTGATAAAATGATGCATACATCTTACATCTTACATATGATTTGGGGTTTAAAGTGTTGATCTGATGTGAATGGATAGACACACACCCTTACACACACAGTCACATGCACACACACACACACACACACACACACACACACACACACACACACACACACACACACACACACACACACACACACACACACACACACACACACACACACACACACACACACACACACACACACACACACACACACACACACACACACACACACACACACACACACACACACACACAGGAGTAGTATCTGAGGGCTACAGCTCTGGATGTTTTTTGTATATCCCAGGTTCTCAAAAAAGAACAAAATGTTACATCTTTTAACAAAAATAAGAATAAATATAGCGATGGCGGTTTCCTCCTTCAAACATTGCGAACCAGGGGGAAAAAAAACATTTGTCACTGTATAGAAAATCCATGCTGCAGACTTGCCAATGGGATATTACATTTCAAATCCAACATTTACAATGCTTTTGCCTTGAAGTTTAGACTGAGTGGAGGTTGTGTGTGTGCGCTTACCCTGTGTGTCTGTGAGAATGTATGTGTGTGACAGCAAGCTGTGTGTCTGTGAGAATGTGTGTGCGTAAAACAAAGCCTGCGCGTGTGTTAAGGGGAGACTGCGTGTGTGAGATTTAGGAGCCGCGCGGATGAGGAGACAGAGAGACATTCTATAGAGAACCACCCTAGCAAGTAGTCAAGCATGCATGTTTCAAATATTCACCAAAAATCCACTTTTCACTTCACAGTCAACTTTTTTTCAGATTTGTGTACTAAACATTCCCAAGTGTCTTCATATGAACTTGTGATTGAATCAGAGTTTCACTTTTTGACATGCAGATGTGTAAAGCATTATTTAAGCGTTAACAATGTATCCAATTTGCTTTATATCAATCATTTTTCAAGATATGAAGTTGCCTTTGCACATGGGAACATGTTGTGGTGTCTCCAAGTGACATACCAGTTTGGTGTTGATATCTCAAAGATTAGCTGAGATATGACTTCACTTCCTGTTTGGCCGCTTTTCTGCTGAATTTGAGTGGATGAACCGGACAAACCATATGGTAACTTTTTGTGAAATATGGAACAATCATTAAGGACAGTCCCTTCTTTATTCATGCAAAGTTTCATGTCTCTCATTATACCACTCTAGCGCCACCAACGGGTCAAAGTTGGACTTGTGTTAACACACGCAACTTTTGAACCGTATGACCGATTTTCAAAAATGAGGTACCATTGGATTCCCTGGATCAAGACGAATTAAACACACCCTGCGGCGTAAATTTCACTCAAATATTTGCTGACATATGACTTCACTTCCTGTTTGGCCGCTTTTCTGCTGAATTTGAGTGGCTGTACCGGACAAACGGTTGTGAGGATCAAAATTCTGTTTACAACTTTTGTGAGGCTAGGTCTGAAGATCATCTCTGGTGATTTTGAAGAAGATTTGACAAAAATTGTAGGAGGAGTAGGCTTTCAAAGGTTTTTGATAAAACCGGAAATAGCAGAAAATCTATATAACCGGAAATTGACGCCATGGGGTGGGTTTAATTCGTCTTGATCCAGGGAATCCATTGGTACCTCATTTTTGAAAATCGGTCATACGGTTCAAAAGTTGTGTGTGTTACAAAAGTCCAACTTTGACCTGTTGGTGGCGCTAGAGTGGTGTAATGAGAGCCATGAAACTTGGTGTGAATGAAGAAGGGACTGTCCTTAATGAGTGTGCCAAATTTCACAAAAAGTTACCATATGGTTCTAGGGGCTGCCATTGACTCCCATGGTACTAACATAATAAGAAAGCCTACAATAACAATAGGTTACCTCCTACCGGAGGAAACCTAATAAGAAAACATAACCCTGGATCTATTCATTTGTCATTCCAATCATGCATTAAAGCCCTTGAATTGATATATCGCTGATCGTAGAACGTTTTGGGTTCTCTGGACGTCATTGGAGAAGCAGATCTACTTCACCGTACCTTGCATGCACATGCCCATTTTGCCCCTGATCAAAGACTGAGAAAGAGAGCTCACTGGTTATAGGGCTTGTCATTGTTGGCATCTGGCAGTAGCTAGCTAGCTAATTCAGTATGGCAAGACTTGAAAGATGGACGGATATAAAAAGTTTTTTTTTTTTTTTTAAAGAAAAAGGCAACCAGGTGCAGGAGAGGCTAGAGGAGGTAGAGGAGGAGTTACGTTTGCTGACCATTTGGGCAAGAGCAAGATGAAAAAGGAATGGAAGGAAGGAACGATCTCCAGACACTTTAAGTTATAAGCACCATTGGCATATTACAGTATGTACACCATTTTCGTTTTATAATACACTACCCCATCTGAGCAAGCAAGCCAACTTTTGCTCCATGTCTCAATTTTAAGCCATAATACACCCTTGCACATTTATAATACACTACCATATCTGAAAGACCAATGCACAAAGAATGAGCAAAAATGATCAATGCATTTTAGAGAAATACTCATTTTGCGACCTCTCTCAAAGGGACTGCATAATGCAAAGGCCTGTCTTGCTATAACCTGTATTTTAGTTGTACTTGTTCTGTTCTTGTTGTACTGTCTTAGCCTGTCAAAGACAAGGTGCTTCATTTCAAAGAATCATAGGATACTCTGGCCAAGGAACAGATGTGTGTGAGGGGCCAGTCTTTATTTGAATAGTTGCTGTCAATATGAAACTACTGTTTGTTTATGTTTAATGCTTAAGATCCAAGAAATAGCATTGTAGTTAGCTGAAGTGAATAATGTTGACTACTCTATTACTAGGACCTTGAACATTTTAAGGTGTATACACAAGGATTAAGGTTGGTACTTATTCAAATAAAGACTCAAATTTATATTTGCAGTAGGTGACAACACGTCTGACACGGACAATCTCCTGCTGTGTTTCCTATTCGTGAAAGAGCAACTGCGGACAATGTTTGGACCTGATTTTCCAGACCCTGTCTAGAGTTCATATGAGAAAACAGCTTCTGGTGGCACAAGGACACCCCAGAACTGGTCCTAGAGGGCACCAGTCAGGTGATCTATCTGACACCCTTCCTGTCCTCTGTAGAAGGGAAGCAGCTCACCATTTTATCCACCCCTGCTTCTGTTTGGCCGCACATATTTCACATAAATCCACAAATCCCCTCAAAGAGGCCAGAACCCAACTGTGGGCCTTGATGCGTGTGTGAAGTACGAGTAGATAGTAGTGTGCGTGTGTGTGTGTGTGTGTGTGTGTGTGTGTGTGACTGAGGCCAGTTATTCTCCTCTATCTGCACGCCCCAACAGGTCCTCACTGCCCCCCATGCCATCCGCTCCTTGCCAGAATAATGATATATAATTACAATAATACCAACAGTGTCTTATGACACACGCGCTAACACATACATATAGGAAGGTAGATGCTCAACCTGGAGTCAGTAGGAAAACTATCATTGCAGACACTTCCACATTTCTACTCCATATTTTTAAACTTTTGTCTTGTTTGCACCACAGCATACGCGTGAAGAGCTGCCCTATCAGTCTCAGCAATCTGGCAGAACGAGGAAACAGAGGGGGCATCATTCCTGCCTCTTATCTCCCTGCCTTTCTTCTGACATCCGCCAGCATACACAGGGCCCTGGGCAGACAGATACTGCCAGGATATCTTGTATCCCCACATCAGAGAAAGCCAACCAGGATGCTTGGCTGTTGAGAGGACAGAGAGCTCATGAGGAAGCACAAACCCAGGCGAGAGCAGGGCTTAGACATGTCTCATCACAGCTGGGCACAACACTGTGGAGACAGAGCACCCCACTGGAGAGACCCGTCTCCCTCAACAGTAGATTTAAAGATAGTGGCCGTAGGAGCTTCATGTTTGGGTCAGAATATTCATTTCTCACATACTTCATACTATCATCAAAGTTTCAGCTGGTTTCCTCAACTGAGATTTTATACATACCCCAGGTCAGTCTAATGTGTTTCATCTTATCTTCAGTCAAGGTAAGTTTAGGCACTGGAAATCAGTGTCTCTTGAGAGCCAACAACTTTCTAAGTCAATGTGATCAGAAACCTTCAGCATTAAATGCTATATAGATCAATTAACTATATTGCACAGAACTTTTGTCCTGGAGGACAGTCTTTAAGTTGTTAAAATAACCTGTCTAGAAGTGGAGACCTGTCTTCATGATTGCCACCATGTCTAACATTGATAATGCAATACTTAAGTTTAAGACCCATCCACTAACAACTACTTACTTAAGGAAAGCCAGCAACATGAAATAGTCAGTTCTCTAGTATGAAGGTGATCACGACACTCACTTTCACCAAAGAGCTCAATAAGAAATAATAGGCTCAATTCTAAACTTAAATCATTTGATAAATGTTCCTGTATGTCTGGGAAGAGATCAAAATCTCCAAAATATCTGAGAGCAGAAAAAAACAGAAAGGGGTGCCAAGGTTTAGATCTTAAAATGCATCTTAAATAATTACTGGAAATAAGGGGGAAATTGCGTGTGTTAATCATATTTGTGTAGGCAGTTGTAGGAAAGCAATCTGAAAACTCTGAGAAGAAACTACAAAGAATGTGGAGGATACTACTGGTAATCTTCTCATAGATATGGCTAACACAATAAGGTCACATGACTTAGATGTATGAATGGAACGCAGAAGCCTCCCTATCAACTCCATGCTGGGCTGCTCAAAGCTGGTGCCACTGATTGGGTCGCTCTGAAGAAAGGGGCGAATAAACTTTGTACCAGAGAGGGAAGGGCTGTAAGCTGAGAGGACCTGCATGTCTTTTTAGACCCTCTTCACATCCAGCTGCCCCCTTCACCCTGTCCCACTAGGTAAACACACACAAAGGCAACACAAGAGCACATCACCAACCCCCTGAGGGCTGACAATGAACAGGTCACAACTAGTGCTGTGAAAAGATAGACAGATCGAGAAAGACAGAGAGTGAGATAGGCGATAGCCCACAATTGCATATTACCCTGAAACTTCATCCATCTTAACTATATCATAGAGTTGAATATTGCCAACCTAGGCTTAATTTCCATTGCCACACATCTCCACTTTACAGCTGATATCCATTTGCTCCACAGTGCAAAACATAGACAAGATCATTGCATGATACCTTAGGAGTATCTGAAAAACTGAGAGAATCAGTGACAGGAACGAAAGTGGTCAAATGTGGAAGTTATTTTTGAATGATACTAGAGGAGTGGAAGACAAAGAGTGTGAGTGTCTGTGATGGTCTACTGTGTGACCTGTGTGCTGAGAGTGACTCACAAAGCTATACCCCAAACATGTCTGCACTCGCCCATCTTTTCACTGACAGAGGATCTTTTACACAGACATTCCTCAAAGTCTCCACCAGGTGATGAGAGCGCAAGACGGGGGAGAGAGAGACAGAGAGATAGCAAAGGGAAACGACACACAGTTATGATGGTAAGAAAAATAGCCAGACAGGAAAAGAGAAATTAACAAAAGTAAAAGTGCTGAAGGAACCAAAACACTGCGAGAGTTAGAGATGCTGAACACGGCGGTTTAAGAGGACAGGTCTGAGAGGAAAATGGCAGACAGAGAGAGTGATACATAGCTGGATTGAGGACTGGGCAGAGATAAATCATGTAGAAAGTACTGTGAACAGAGATGGTAAAACATTGTACTAAGGTATGTGCAAGTGTGCTTTATGTTTAATAATACATTGACTATCACAATTCTTTTACAAAAAGGACAAAAACATACGGCACAAAAAAAGGGCATAAAGCATGCATATCATCTACATCAAGAAAGCAAACCATTAATTTGCTCCCAAAACTACATAAAATGCACCTTAAACTGCAGCCATAGTCCTCTCACAGGTCCGATGTGTGCTTCAGTGTAGTTTGTCATGTTTATGTAATTGAAACATGATAGGTTCTTATAGGCTGTGATGGAGAAAAATGTTCTACCCAGTAAGCACACCCAGTGAGATTTCCAAGGAAACTTCTTTATGTAAAGTTCTGGAAATAAATTAATGACAATACATACATTGTTTTTGTTTTAATGCTATAAATATCTCTGTTCTCATTTTAAGACCATCACTGCATCCAGAGGCTGTGCACGCTGGGCAGCCCCATGTTGATGGCCTGAATGAGAATGTAATTGGCCTCCACAGGGCTGTGAGAGCAAGGCACAGAGGCCAGCAGGGGCATCCTGTGGAAGACTAATGAGTGGAAACACTGGGATAGAGCAGCTTCTCTCTGATTATAGAGAAGCATTGTTAAGAAAGATGAAAAAAGACTACCATATGGGTACCACAGGGAAAAAAGAGACTCAGAGACAGATCTGATGTAGAACACATTGAAGGACTTAAAGCAGAGGGAGAGGGTGAGATGCAGAAGAGCAGATTTCAGGAATGAAGATGAAGGGGTAATCAGAGTTTTTTTCACTGTGCAGCAGCATCATAATGGCTTTTGTCCACTGAGACACTTAAGGTACACTGCGGTTTTTCTTTACATGCTATCCTATGAATGAGCATTCCTTTTTGCTTTAGAATAACTTGTTTTTGAGCATGATTAAAGCATGATTGAATTGAACTCATCTGAGAGAGAAAGGACCAAAACACAATGTGTGTTCTTTTGGGGATATTAAATGTTCAGGGAGGCTTTAAAAACAACCAAAAGTCCTCCCTGTTGACAGGAAATAGAATCGTCCGTGAGGTGTGGGGTTATGGTGCTACCTGGGAGCTGTTGTTGTTGTGACAGTATGTGTGGTTGTGTGTGTTGTTGTGTGTGGTTGTGTGTGTAACTCTATTACAGAACAATTACCATGGCCTTATTGAGAGCAACATGGTGAAGGCTTGGTGCAGGAAGGGGGTTGGGTATTCAAGAAGGGGTGATCACAGCAAAGGAATGAGACGAGAAGCTGAGAGGCCTCAGGGATCAGACAGTCACATCCCACAATGCGTTGTTTACCAAGCACACACAGCCACCCCTCAACCCCCCACCCTCATTCCTCTACTCCAACGACCAAACCCCGACCTACGGAACAGTGAGACAGCTATAATTCCTCCCCCAGGGGAGCTTGGGAAAGGGCATTACTGGATCAAGTATGGGAGGCAAGGGGTTATGGGTACTGGCTCCACTGATAATAATAATAATAATAATAATTACAAAAAAAAACATCTTAATTGGAGACTGTTCTACAAATGGCTGTTTCATTGTTAGAAATGTGCAGGCAGCACTGTTGGCCAGGCAGCAGAGTGGGGAGGTGTGAGCGTGAAGAGTAAATGGGCTGGAGAGAAGAGGAGTTTTTTCCCAAAGTTTTCAACAACAGGATTATCGTCAGGGGAACAGCCAAACAGTCAGCCTCAGACACCAGGAAACAGGCCTATGGGTAGCACTGCCACAGAAGGCCTTAGACTGATGGTACGTCCCATTTACCTCGGAAGTCCGAACTTCTTTTATCAGATTTGAGCAAAACCAGTTGATATCAACACATTACCCAGTGTTTTGTGCATACAAACACCGTAGCAACATGTCCACAGATAGAAGTTGCACTGTACTCTTTGTAAGACTGATTGTGGTTTTTGAATACGACTGACACAAATAAGACAGAAGTGCTAATAAAGTTGATTCCCAGAAAATATCCCACGCTGAGATGTTAAGAATACGTAGCCAGAACAGTGGACAAGAAGCAGTCGTCTGGAGGAAATAGCAGAGACTGAGGACTCACATTATACTGTCTTAACTCATAGAGAGAAAGAGACCTGGCAGAGAACAGTGGAAAGGGGAAGGTTCCACTCAAGTCAGACTAGCTACCCTTTATCCATTCATTTTGTAATCACTGGTCACTATCTGGTTATATAAAGTGGTCACTAACTAATCACTAGTCACTATCTGGTGTGTATTTATGGTGGTCATTAACTAATCACTGGTCACTATCTGGTGTAAATTAAGAGTGGTCATTATCTAATCACTGGTCACTATCTGGTGTATATTTATAGTGGTCACAAATGTATCACTGGTCACGATCTGTCGTATATTCAGAGTGGTCATTTGTATTCATTAATAGTTAACAGCTGAATTCAACCTCCTGATTACATACACACATTTCCCACCTTTTTTCTTTCATTCCCTTTCTTTCTATTTCTCTCCCTCGAGCTTCTGCCTAGCTGCCACCCCCAAACCCTCCTGGACTCAATCATCTTCTCTGCCTCCACAGCAACCCTGCTAGACAGAAAGACAACAGGGTTTCTGCGCAGTCTCCAGCAGAAAGGTCTTTGGCCTCTGCCCAAAAGCGCTCTCAGGCTAAGACGTACATTACATGCTGCCATCTAAAACATCTGCAAATAACAACAATATTGGAAGTCCACCAACAGATAAATGCAGAGGTTTTAAGTTGGAAAAACACTCAAGAACACTGTCAGACAGAGATGCCTGCATAAGTCATTTGTCTGTAGCAGTTAAACAGACACTGCCCAATTTGCCTATTATTATGACTCCTTGTGTGCAACATAATCATAGTAACAGAATAAATACACAAATAAAGAAACAGAGAGATAGAGGTTATGAACATCATGAAATATGTCTCCCTTATTTCCATGGGTGGAGAAGACTGGAAGACATGAACATAAACAGATTTTTGCTCTAGTATTGCCTATGAATATATACTAATTACGCTTATGAAAAGCAACGTTAACAAAACAGAAAACAAACAAACACACAGGCCCCAAAAAGCCATTTTATAATTAGATGTTTTTCAGTATGTGTCAAAAAACCTCCAAAACATTCAGCAAAACCATGCGCCCTTGTATGTACATGTCTGAGGCCATTAGAATAAATATACAGCCAGAACAGCCACTCTGACCAACTCTATTTAGGTTGTCTAAATGTTTATCTCTCTTGCCTTGTAAGTCTGGGACAGAACAGAGGTCTTGTTTTGTAGCTCTCCAAGATCACAAAACAAATTGAGTGGTGTGAATTCAACAAACCCTCCGTCTGAGTTTACATTCCTGGCTACTGCTCAAATCGTTAAACTCCTCAACATGTTCTGGACTCTCAGTGCAGCTCTGGACGTGTCAGCTTAATCTGGACAGTGACACATAGAATCCAACAGGGGCCGACGCTAACTAAATCTCATGACAACAGCGCAGTGATAAAAATGATCAGGGCACTAGTACTGGCCTTGGTCTCTGCCTGCTACAGCAGACAGCACCAATACTTCCACTGAACGCTGAATTTCCTCTTAGCCATTAAATCTTTGATGGAGTGTCTGATTCATTTCCACATGGTGACCAGTCTGAAAAAATTTATCCCAGGCTGAGGTTTGTAGTCTGTTGCGCAACCCGGCTGTTTTTTAACCATCCCATCAACTCTGGCAACAACACATGGCTTCCTTCTCCTAACCCTGCAACACCATGTGATTAATGTCAGCATCCCCTCCCGAATCCAACCATGCTCTGTCTGCTTGGCTCCCATGAGGGGGAAGAGGGCGGTGAGACAAGCATCATCTCACAACCAGAGGCCTTATGGTATTAGTGCTCACACTGTGGCGGCACAATCTGGGACCTCAGGAAAAAAAACAGCTTCTTCAAATAGGCAGCCCCTTAGGCCAGCCAGGCGCAGGGAGTGCCAGGCGGCCGCTCCTTTCGTGCAGCCTTAATATAGTCCTGCTCTTATCCAAGGGCTTTGTACCGCCACAGTTGCCTGGCTGCGGAGACAACCGTGCTAGATATGAGTTATGGTTTTTTAGCATTTGAAATAGAAACCTGTGGTTACACTCCACTTTTTTTCATGCTGAAGTTCTTTAGCTTTTGGGAAAGAGCCAAGGCAAGGCACAGGGGTCTAGCGCATGGAGGAGGGTCAGGTTCAGGAAGAGAGAGAGAAATGAATCTTGCAAACAGGAAGACGCTGAGGATGCAACATTCCCTCCGATGTTCTGTTAGACTCCAGAACATTCCTTTTACTGTGGGGGCTGTCAGCAAGAGTCCAGTTCACAAGTTCATCGTCAAATCTTCCCTTAAGGTCTGTGGATCCAGAGCATTGGGAAAATGCTCACAACAAACTTTGCAGAATAATTATTTGATAAGTAGTTGTTTTTGGAATTGTGGAGTGAGTCAGTATATATATACTATGTTGCAACTTCCTCAGGAACTGTAATTTCTTTTGTTCTTTTTTTGTTAACGAGGCCAAGTGCAATCAGACTAAGTGCTCTCATAAACTGAAGTCTCAGAAAGCCAAAAATCACACATGCAGTTAGCCCAGTCTCCCACTTTTAGTCACTCTTACAGGCCACCTTATCGCCTTTCTGTATAGCCACAACAAAATGAGAAGTATTTTAAAAGTGATCTGAAATTTTCCTTCACAAAGTGGACTGAGCACTACAGCAATAGGAACCACAGTTTAAAACATTCAATAAAAAACAGATGCATAGATGCCTCGGTGTTCTATCAGACATGCCTTGATATGTGGATCCATATTTGGAACGAAGTCGTGGCCACATCCCGCCTCATGCAGTGGCTCAGTGGAACATCTGTTTCTGCTGCTCCCAAACTGTTTGTTTGTTTTAACAATTTTACCCTGATGGTTTTCATTTCATTTCTTAATCTCTTGAAAGACTTCATCCTTCCTCAGGTCCCAAAGACTAGGAAATTAGACAGAACTGAACAGAGGAATCTGGTAAAAGCTTTTTAGTGATGCTTTTACATTTCAGCTTTGGCAACAATGAACAGGGCACTTACTGCCCAAGCATCCCATCACTATGTTACATGTCTCACTATACAGGTATTGAATCTTAATACTTAAAAAACTGCACAGAACAGCTCATTTCTATAATGAAATTGTTGTTCCTCAGCTTTGGAGGATACTAAACTAGTCATTCACCCTTTTCACAGGAGTCAGTCTTTACAGTTAGTCTTTTTCAGTTTACAGAATACTGTGTAAACAGCAGAAAGTACAAACACAGATGCTTCCACAGGAAACTAACCTGAAGAATACTTATCAGACTCAAATTCACTTTCACTAAAAGCAATATGTTAGCATTTCTAATTTGAGTGAAGAGTGATATGGAGCAAATGATAAAAAACAGACAAAGCATACTATCAGTGAATATCAGTATGCATACCATGCAGTGACAGAATAATCACTGTCTCTTTTGCTGTGTTTGTGGAGTGCCACAAGGTGGTGAGAAATGAAGGAGTTATTCTAATCAGCCAGCAGGGAGCACTCCCTTGTACCACGGCTCAAAACTCCCATCGTCTTCAAACTTCCCATCTTTCCCATCCACCCCCTTCTCCTAGCTGCTGGGCATTGTCAATCAACACCAGCGCTCCCTAAAGCATGTTGGTACTTTGGCAACCTGCCGCACACTCTCATTTGTCCACTGAATACCTCCAGGAGCTCTGGAGATGTCGACTCAGCCTGACAAATGAGAGCTGTGCTTAGAAAACTAAAACCAATTATTTTGGGTGGTGAACAAATACTGTGCGGGGCCACAACATTGCCATAATTTAGCATGAGGATTATCACATTTTGGGCAAGGTTCTCATGGTATGGACTGCACTTGTGCCTTCAGCAGCCAGGATGAACGAATACACAGCGAGGTTTGTCTCAACGAATAATATCGCTTGTTGGGCATGGGTACAAGGTTGGAATAGAAAGCCCTTGATCACAGGGACATCACAGAAGCTGTAGAGGCGCCTCACCACCATCATACCAGCACTCCACATACACTGTATACAGTATATATGCAGATGGAGGAAGTGTTTTCATATTCAGGAAGTTCCTCTCACTCTCTCCTTTTCCCATTTATGACTCAGTATTTTCAGAAAGTCATTCTTGGCCAGCAGCTGATCCTTTATTGCAAAAATACTTAAGATCACAGCCCAAACCCAAATAAACAACCAAACCACACAGTGATTTAGCTGTTAAAATTCACTTTCATCCATTCTGGGCCAGAGAGAGGATTTAGCTGCCTAACATCTGTGTGGCAAAGGAGTCAGGCCAAGTAGGACTCCCAAAATACACTGCGGGGTGAGCCCAGATTCCCTCTTTTTTGCCCACGAGGACACACCCGCTGCCGTTCAAACACACACTTTTTTTTTTACACTCACACAAACCATCACTCTGGCCCCATACATTTACATAGAGCCCTGTCCACAACTAAGACACTAGCTTTAATAACAAGCGCAGAGAAGATGCACCCAGATTAACCCTCAGCACCTCACAAACACTGTGGAGAGCTGATGCCTAATTCTAAATCTGCTGAATTAATGCAAGTTTCTTTTTCCAGGGTTAGGAGGTGTAACTTATAATAGTGAAAAAAAAGAAACTAATGTCTGCGTGGACTTGTACTATTACACATGCTTACATTCAAATTGGCCACTTAACATACCCCTACAACAGGCACATGTGTTCATCATTAGCCAACACGCCCTAATCGGCCAAACATTCTGGCACACTTAATGTCACAGTGCTGTGTTTAGCCCTCGTTTGTAGAGGTACTGGTATGCTAATGATTTATTCAACCCTCTTACAGTGAGTCTACATTTTACAAAGTAGCCTTTTCAAAATTATGGAGTGCAGATATCACATTTTCACACACTTTGTTAAAAATAGTTTAAAAAAATGAGGGGCCAAATTATTTTTCTTGATTCAGTTTTGATTACCCATAACTAAATTCTATCCCACAACCACACACCCCCACCCCCCACAGACGAAACAATGCCTGAGAAGCTGTTCGAACTTGAAAGTGTTTTACTTCTAGGCACCCATCTGTGTCTCAGGGCTTTGATGTCATTGGAGTTTGGAAAAGATTTTAAGAAACTTAACATTTCTGAGTGCAAATCCAAAATCTCCACAGATTCACTCTGATCAAGGTTCCTCACAAAGAAGATTGTACACATTTGGCTTTTAGTGGTATAAGTTCAGCCCTTTATGTTGACCTCTCCTAACATAGCCCTTTCAAAATTAATTATAAATAAAAAATTGGAAGGTTTGTGTCTTGTTGCATTTTATATTATTTTTCTTCTTTTAAAATATCAAATAATATACGTTATCATTATTATTGTTAGTAGGAGTAGTATAGTTAATTGTATTTAGAATACTGTGTTTAAGATCACGGTCTGATGATTATAGATAGCTTATATAAAGAAAGAACATTAATATGATATAAAAATACAATTAGCAGAAATTACATGTAAAATGGACAAAGTACTGTAAAACAAATAATTTTAACACAGGTAAAATATGTATGTATATATATTATTATTTTGTCCAAATTAATTGCAAAATCTGCATCTACAATGACCCTTGTTTTATTAGTTTTGTGGTGTACTCTGGTACTATACCAACCATTTTCCAAAACAGGCTAAATCTAGACACTACATAAGTCCATAGCAATGAAGAGAGCAGTCTAATGCTCACTTAAAAATCTGATACATTTTATCAGTGGCTATCAACTAACAGTGACATTCTCTGTTTTTATTTAATTATATTGAAGTCAACAAGTGGTTTCAATTGAAGGTCAACTCCAAGTTAACAGGTGGGACAGCATGGACAGCATGTACAACTGAGAAAGACATTTCTGCTTTGACCAAATATAAAAGACAAGATGAATATCTTTCCATAATCCCCTCAGCCAATTGTTTTCCCCATCCTTTCATTATCATCATAGTCACGGGTTTCATGAGATTCATTCTCACTACTTACTAACCAGTGAGGTTTCATTAATGAGAATTTGCAATCAGGTATGCAATGCTCTCTATCAGAACAAATCATTTAATTGTCCAATATTGTGTGGGCCATTTTGGAATGTTATAAGACCTGATTTTAAGTTTTATAAAGCATTCATTTTCCACACATGAGTAGGTGGGTCTGAAGGTCTGCTAACATGAACACACTTACTACTTACTTTATGTTGCATATGAATCAGTCCACTGTATGTGATAACACTGCCCACGTTTCATATAGTATTGCTAATAAGTAAAGTGACCATTTTAGCCAGAATAATCGCATCCCACGACTATATCAATTACTCTACTGCCAACAGAGCCATACCTGTGATATGTGTAGTTTCTTGGAATCATAAAGCACACATTAACATGCAATATTGAGACTTCTGTGTCAAACCATGCATCAGTTTTCTTTGAGTTAAAATAAAAAGCATTTGCAACCTAGTGTTTTTGACTACAGCGTCACTGTACAGAATTTTCACCATGAAATCTACTATCTTCATCTACAAATGAAGCACTTTAAGAAGCCTATGGTTTACACATAACCTCATATCATATAATATATAAATGAACGTTTCAAACTTTTCATACACGTCTCAAGAGTTTACAAGGCCTCGACACTATGTGCTCTATGTGAACAAGCCTGGAAATTGTGGACGGGCCAAGCTTTAATATTTCAAATGGCTATGCATAGCTCGAGTAAGCTAATGTCCGTGGGCGCCCCCATCTCATATACAGAAAAAAAGGCAGTCGAAACCTCGTGGTAAGTTTTTACCAGAATACAGTTGATTGAATCATAACACATATCGAATCCCTGTGTGAATTTTTACAATATATACAATTACATAGTTACTGTATGACTGTCAACCATACTACAAGTTAGTCTTTTCCCACAACAATCAACCCCTTTCCAGAAACTCAAGCCCCGAGACTCTTCAGCGAACGCAGTAAAAACGTTCGTAACCACCGCGTTCCCCAATGTATTCCTTACCTTTTGCAGGAGGGTATAAATTGCTGGAATCTGGATAAACTAGCAGAAAAGCGCATTCTTATGGCAGAGAATCCGAACTGGGCCCTCCATTAGACACGGGCGCAAAGTGCAGAGCAATTGGTGAAGAAAAAGAAAAACCGAATTCGCTGTGTGAGTACTTCAAAACTGAAGTGACTGGAAATGCCCCGGCATAATGAAAATGCAAACAAGCGAAAAAGGTTTATCTTATATTCCGGACGCTACTCTAGGAAAGTTACGCGCTCTATGTATACCTCTCGTTCCTTTCCCTGCTCGCTCTGCCTTTCACTACAACTGTCTTTTTCCACAGACACATCCGTGAAACCAGTATCGAATTGCTCAGCAAATCATAGCAGCGGCTCGTAGCCTGATCGTCAAACCAGGAATGTTTCCAGCCCCAAAGCCCAATCCGTTGGATGCGTAGGTTAGGCAGAGGAGGAGGGGGTAGTGGCATTGCATTTGTGTTAACAAGCTTCTCAACCAAACAAAACGCTTTTGTAGACCTCCCCTTAAGTGTGACATTGCTTTTCATAAATACGGGATAGACTAATCTATGGAAAGTAATCTTCTGTGTAGTGCCTGTTGGTCAGCTGTAATTTTGCGAAAGTTTCTCATGACTTTTTCTTTTCACAGTTTCTTGACAAAAACGTATATCGTCGTTAAATTATATCGTTAAACTGTTATAACATAGCCATGTTGATAATATACCAAAGATGATGCAATTGCTTCTGTGTTTATCATGTCTTTTCATGGAATTGAGGTGGAATACTGGAATGCTATCCTTCTGTTCATAGAGGAAACTGACTGACTGATTTACTTTTGACTTCTGGTATGTAATGTTTGTATATACGTATACAGTATATATGTGTGTGCACCTATGCCACTTGTTGAGTGCAACAGAGAGCTCTCTTAATCAAATCAAATAACCCATACCAAAAGTTACAATAACTCAACATTTTAATTTCAAAATAAGAATTTCAGTATAGATAAATTCCATGTGAAGAAACTTGATTATGGTGTCTCTCTCTCTCTCTCTCTCTCTCTCTCTCTCTCTCTCTCTCTCTGTGTGTGTGTGTGTGTGTGTGTGTGTGTGTGTGTGTGTGTGTGTGTGTGTGTGTGTGTGTGTGTGTGTGTGTGTGTGTGTGTTTGTGTGTGTGTGTGCGTGTGTGTGTGTGTGTGTGTGTGTGTGTGTGTGTGTGTGTGTGTGTGTGGGTGTGTGTGTGTGTGTGTGTGTGTGTGTGTGTGCAGGACACACAGACAGAGAGTGAGAGATAAAGTGTCAGAAACAGTCATCTGTTATGCACATGGGCATATGTAAGTATGGCAGTCATCTCTCCCAGAAATCTTCTGTGGACTTTAGGCCCTGCCGTGGTTCAAGCAGGTGCAACTCAGTATTTGAAGGCCAAACTCTGTGGACGTTGCAAGTTTTACTGGTCTGCGGCAAGCTTTAGTATTTAGGAATGTTAACATGGTTGGACTGCTCAGCCATGTTTTTCTCAATTGAATATTATAAGTGTCAAGTTCAAAAGTTTGGAATCACCCTTTTATTTTGACAGAAGTAAGAATAAGTTATCAACAATGCCAACACATTGTTTTGATGTAATAGAATTGTTCTATTCATGAATTTTTATATTCATCAAAGGATTCTCCATCTGCTTCCACAATCACAGCTTTGCAGACCTTCGGCTTGAGTTAGTTATTGAAAATATCCAGTGGAAATGTTTGGCTTGTAGGACAGATATGCTTTTCCCACAGGGTCTCAAAAAGGGTCAGATCTGGTGATCTTACAGACCTTAGGCCATTTGTGTTCTGCCTTTATGTTTAAAAAATAAATAAAAAAAATTAAACCAGATGAATAACTTAAAATTAAATGTACATCTGTCAAGCACTGACCACAATGTAATTCAAGATGTTGTGAACTGATTCTCAATTTATGGTTCATAATTTCTCCCTCACTGTAATAAACCATATAAATGTCCCTCCTTACCAAAACCAAAGCAGCCCATGAAAGAAGGCTTCAAGTAATCTTGCAACATCCACTTTGTGCCTCACCTATGACTGTCTCCTTTATTCCAACACATCATTTAGACTCATCCATCCATAATGTTATTTTCCAGTCAACCTTAGTCCAATGTCTGTATCATTTTCAGGTATTGCTTCTCCTTTGAAACTCAACCTCTATGGCCCTCATCGGAGTCCCATTTTCACTGTTTCCGTGACACCGGTATTTAGCACACAATATTTAAGAAAGCAGCCTAGAAACGGTCTGTTTCTGAAACTGAAGGCTTACATATTCTGGTGTGCTTAGACCCTGGCCCTATGCCTCTCTTGGCTAGATCTGCAATGTTCTTTTCCCACACACAAAAGTGGACACCTTTTTATCTTCAGTTTCTTGACAATCATTGAATAAAGCAAGTTTTGGCCATTTATGATCAGGATTTGACATTTAGGAATGCCATGAGCAACTGATGTGAAAAATATTTATTTGCGTTACTGAGAAGTATGTGGTTTAGGTGTGATCATTTGGTTACAAATATGTCTAATAAGTGTCTAGAGACTTTATCATTAGGACACAAAAGTAACGATTGATAAAAATGGAGCTTTGTACTTTTATATGAATATATATGTATATATATATGAATAGTTTATAAATCAATACCAATAGCAATTTACAACATGCCAGTGAAATACATCTCTTTGAAAAACCATGACAGTTTCAGGGCGATTTTTAAACTTTTGTACACTAGTATCTATATGAGTGTACGTAGATATGTATGTATATTTCCTAAACTCTGTTATCAGAAGATCAAAAAAAGTATCAAAACAGTCACAACAAGACTTTTATTAGTTACCTGTTGGCCGTTTTGAACTGAATCAGAAATAAAAATCATAGCAAAAGATTTGTTCATCTGTTTTTATGAGCACTTACATATCATAATATGTAGCATTTTTCCGACCTCTCTGTATCTCATAAACTCTTTTGAGCTCTGGGGCATTGGCTTAAAGTTGGGGGAGTTGTACGAGGAGCCGAAAGTTGTGATTGGACACAGTGGCGTATGAAAGGCCAGGGAGAGGTCTGTCCACAGGGAGCAGAGGTCCCCACACAAAGGCCTCATGAGGGGGGTCAGGGGCTGAAGAGGGCCTGCATGAGGGGGCTGAGGCCATGCTGGGAACTGAAGCTGACAGTACAGACACTTCTGCTCCCAGAGAGCACTGCTGTCTCGGGACCCCTGGGGTGGCACTCACATATCTGTGACCTGCCTGTTCAAGCCACTGTGAAAGTGCTAGAGTCGCAGCTAACACAAACTAACACTGCTGCCAGTGGTTCCTACTCAGCTCATTATCACAGCCATAAAAAGAGCTGCAAAGATATTCAGAGCATGCAGTGCTTCCTCCATAAAATCAAGTTAAGTTCATAAATGTAAGGTGCAAATGAACACTCGTCATTAAGAGTTAGGTAATGTTCATTGATTGCTGTTATCATGCTGTTTATCATGCTGTTTGATTCTGCTCTGGTCTCCAAACATACCACAGACAGTGACAATTGATTTTCTAGAAGAGAGCTTTTCTAAATCAAGCTCTCCTCTAGAAATTAAAGGGAATTAAGAATAATGTGTTTATTGTGCACACATTTCACAACGTATTGTTCTTTGTGGGCATTTACCATAGTCCTTTGGCTGATCAGCCTCAGACCTTTGTCAACAGTGTGTTTACAACCTGCAAAATCAAGCACTTTAGTGTTTACACTCTCAGCATGCGCCTGCTGGACACCAGGTCCCTCAGTAATCAAAAGCCCCTTATACATGCGTCAATGTAAAGCGGTTACATTGCGCCTACCACGTTAGAAACTCGCGAGCGTGTTACAATTGCCTCATGTATAAGGGGTCTAGATGTAAACCGTTAGTTTTTCCGCCGATCGTCTGAGCCTTTCGAGAGAGGTGGTTTACCACGTTAATTCGTCTTACAAAAGGGCGTGTCAAATCAGGCCGATGTGTCATGGGGGAGGCCGTGCGTGACTGGGGGGAGACGGTGACAGGAGGCTAGAAAGTTCACTCCATCATCTCTTTGAAATTCCTTATTCCATGAGTGGTAGGCTACAATGACTGGCTGTTTTAAAATATAACTAATAGCCTAACGAAACAAAATAACCCAGGAAGTTTCATCTTCGACGTTAAGGCTTCTTCCAATACTGACAGCTGACTCATAGCTTGCAGGTTTGCGGGAGACGCGACATTTGAGGGATGTCACTTCATTTAAACCTTTTTTGCTTCCGTTAGTGTGTGTGTGTGTGTGTGTGTGTGATAGAGACAGAGAGAACTCAGTAAAACATCAGAAAACACCGTGTCTCGTAAGCCTTAAACTATCAATCACCCCCACAATGAAATATGCCATTACAGTCGCGACAAACTTCTTGGCATTGTGGTGCGCCCAAAACGCAAGCTATAAACGTAGCCATCCTAATGTAACCAAAATATACCTCTGCTGATATTCC